>NW_024748747.1:190000-205000 GCF_018991925.1 Homarus americanus
TGGAGAAACGTAAGGCATCACTGGCCGTTGCCCTTGTTGATTTCAGGAAGGCTTTTGACCTTGTTGATCAGTGCAATGTTATCAACAAGGTCATTGCAATAAGGCTGCCCATCAACCTGGTCTCATGGCTCAGTGATTTCCTGAGTGAGAGTCGTCAGGCAGTGAGGTACCAGGGTTCTGTCTCCACATTCCAACACCTCACCTGCCGTGTTCCCCAGGGGACCAAGATGGGACCACTGTGCTTCCTAATCCTGATCAACGACGCTCTATCGGACACTCTTCACAGGTGGAAGTACGTGGATGACTGCACTGGGGGTTACAGTGGACAACACCTCACCGGACTACTCATCGCTACAAGGCACCCTGGACAGGCTACAGGCATGGACTACAGAGAACAAGGTCACCATCAATCACAACACCGCCACCACTCCAGTGTAAGCTCCAGCAGTCACAGTGGGTGCCCATCCTCTCCAGTTAGTGCAGTCTGCCAAACTCCTGGGTGTTACCATAGACCACAAATTGGACTGGAAGGCCCATGTAAACAACACGATCAAGGCAGCCTCGTACCGACTCTACATGTTGCGACGACTCAGGTTACTTGGGGCACCCACGCCAGAGCTGAGGACTATCTGCAATGCATTTATATTCCCAAAATTAACGTATGCGTCACCAGCCTGGTCGTCTTCTCTTAACTCTACCCAACAACGTGAGCTAGAGAAGGTACAGAAAAGGGCCTGCAGAATCATGCTCGGCGCAGACTACTCTGCCTACAACAACGCTCTCTACACCCTGGAAATGCCATCCCTCAGAGACCTCCACCAACACCCACTAGCGGGGTTTGGTAGTGGACTACTGCACCATCCTCGTCACCGCCACCTCCTGCCACCGGCAGTCCCCCACCCACCTCGCGCAGGCCGCCACTACAACAAAATTCAGCCCATAAGAGCCCGCACCGATATATATATAAGAACAGCACCATCCCATCTATTGTCAAAATAATAAACAGCTCCTGATTTATGTAATGTACAGCCCTGTAAATGTATTGATCGTATATTATTGTGTTTAAATCAAATGTAAGTTTGTATATTTTCAGCCACCGGCTGCAACTCTATTAATACACCGTTTATTATTATTATTATTATTATTATTATTATTATTATTATTATCATCATACACCCTATGAATAACATTGGCGCCTTTGGCACTCGTTCACACTTGAATTAATGAATACATATCACCAGGCAGGAGTCCCTCACACACCTGAGTCAACGAGACACCTTCAGCCAGATAAGTGCCGGGTGTTGACCCTCTATCAAGATAAGATGCAAACACAACACATCCTCCTCCTCCACCTCCTCCATTAGGATATCCCAGAGGTCCTTATGGAAACTGATGTCCTTGTGTTATGATATAGGGTTCCTGACTGACAATAACACACACATCCTCTGTTCGACTATCCAGAGATCCTTGTGGAAACTGATGTCGTCCCTGGTAAGGCTCACAGGATAACAACACAGTGGCAGTACGGATATTCAGATATCCTTATAACACCTGACGTTCTGTGGTAGGATACGAGGGTATAAATTGACAATAATGTACCAGTTATGGGAGACTGTGGCACCTCTGAGTAGGAGGGGACTCTCTCTCTCTCTCTCTTGTTCGCTCTTTCTTTCCCTTGTTATTCGCTATCTTTCTCTTGTTCTCTCACTCTGTCTTTCTCTCGTTCTCTTCCTATCTCTTGTTCTCTCACTCTGTCTGTCCTTATTTCTATCTCCATCTCACATTCTGTCTCCTTATCTATTTGTCTTCAATTCTATCTCCATCTATCTCTCTTTTCTCTCCCTTTATCTATTTGTCTATCTATCTCTTTCTCTCATTGGTTATGTCATAAAGCCTGAAGCATTTGTGTGTATGAGAGAGAGAGAGAGAGAGAGAGAGAGAGAGAGAGAGATAATGATGAAGATGATGATGATGATAACAATAACAGCAATAAAAACAACAATAACAAAAACTATAACAATAACCCACAATAATAACAATATGAGTAATAACCAAATAACCCAAACAATAACAACAAAAACACCAACCAACAACAATAACCAATAACAATAACACATTCAATGACCAAATTTCCCCCCCTCCCCCCCTGCTACACATTAACTACGCCAGTGCATGTAGAATGAGGCAGTAGGAGGGAGGTAGGTAGGTAGTTTTTTACAGGCCCAGTAGTAACGTCACCTGGTTATATTGGAGCTGTCAGGGCCAAACATAAATACTATAAAAAGTAAGAATTAGTTCCCGGATTTTAAGCCTGTGTGATAAATTTTTCCTTCCAATAATAACTGGGTATTGATTTAAGGGTTGATATGGGTTTGGTGAGTGTATGAGAGAGAGAGAGAGAGAGAGAGAGAGAGAGAGAGAGAGAGAGAGAGAGAGAGAGAGAGAGAGGATAACATTATATCCTCAATATTAATACCATCAATAGAGCCCAATAATTTTATACTGTGGACGGCAAAACGAGACATCACTGACCACCAACATTGATATACTGCACTACCACCACCATGCACACTCGTCACTCACGCACCACAAGACCACCACCACCACCACCACCACCATGCACACTCGTCACTCACGCACCACAAGACCTCCTCCAACCACCACCACCACACAGCCATCCATCACTATTACTTTCACGACCACTATTTACTATCACCACTACACATATATGAGACACATCTGTATAAGGGATCTATGTGAGTCTTGAGAGGGACATTCCTGGACTGGGGTGGGGATGACTTATGTCACTTCATTCCTTTGAAATGTATTTTTTTTTTGTATCTCAATAAGCGTATCAATAAAAAAACCGCCACACACATACATACAAACGCACACCATTTGCATACCACAAAACCCCTTTCAACCACACTTAGATACAACCAATAACCCCCCCAACCACATACACACATGTATTAGCCCCTGTCTCATTGTTGACAGTAGTATTATATAAAAGTGGGTTAATTACATTAGTCTTATATAACTCCATCACCCACGGTAACTTTCCATGAGCAGTGAGATGTCCTGCAGTGATCATGTGGTCCATTCATTGAACACGTGATCGGTAACTTGCCACTGGAGGGAGCGTCTCTATTTAGACCTTAGTTCAGCTATAAGAAGCCGGCTATTTGCTCCCGTGATCACTCAGTCTTCACTACAACCTCACGAGAAACAGACGTTTGATAACCAAGCTTCACAGATAAGCTTACCGTTTATGTTTCTAACAACCATAGCTCAATTGAGATAGTTACGGTGTTATCCTTTTTGAAAGTGTAAATAGAAACCTTTTACAATAAATGAAGAAAAGGAACATATTGGATTTCGCTACAGAAAATCCAACAAACATTTATCTATATTTTAGATCATCTAGAATATAAGGTAACAGCTTCACAAGTGGCTGTTACAAGTGGAGACAACCCAAGAAGGTTGTTACATATATGACAGCTTCACGAGTAGTTGTTATACAATGGTAACAGTCACCTAGCAGTTACACAGATGATAAAGGTAGAGATAATTTGTTCTCCCCATTACTGTGTTACACTATTACAAGGAAGCAAAAGTTACACACACACACACACACACACACACACACACACACTTACCGACAACCCGGCGAAAGAGACCTGGACGTAAGGATCAACATAGTCTCTGGAGTCCCCCGTAAAGGCCTTCTTCACGTTGGCCATGAGGGAGGAGTTGATCTTCGGGAGGCCGTCAGCTCGGTACACCCTCACGATGAACTTGGCCCTCTGACGCTCTGCAGGTACTCCGTCAGGAAGGAGCAAATTCCTGGCGAGGCAGCAGAGGTTTTTAGCTCGGGTGGGGAGATAGATAGTTTATGGGGGAGATTCATTAGGTTGGGGAGATGAGATGTTGTTGGTGGGGAGGTATGGTGGTGGTTAGGGGAGAGGTAAGAGAAAGGGGAGAAGCAGGAGTAGGGTGATGAAGGAGAGAAGGCACAGGGGTGTGTGTGTGTGTGTGTATGTGTGTGTGTGTGTGTGTGTGTGTGTGTGTGTGTGTGTGTGTAAATGTTTCGACTAGCAGATTAAGATAATTTTATTATCTCATTATGTATGCAGGTGTAAGCAGGTGTATATCGGTGTGTACAGTACAGGTGTGGGGTTAAGTTTGGAAGGGCATAGACAGATTTGAACTGTTCTGGACTGGGGTCAGGTTTGGGCAAGTGTGGATAGGTGTGGGCAGGTGTGGGTAGGTTTGGGTATGTGTGGGCAGGTATAGGAAGGACAAAATTCTAAAAAAAAAGTTAAATTATCGATTGAGAGAAAAATTAATTGCTTTTATTTTTCCCAAATTCATTAGTTGTCAGGGGAGACTATTACGACACATTACTTTAGCTTTTTTATTTACAAAGATTCTGACGGCTTATAATTTAATCTTATTATTATATTTAACATAATAACTTGAATTCAAAAAGGTATATTATTTATATATATATATATTATATCTAAGAGTAAATTGTGGAAAGGGTTAAGTGAAATATTTGTGCAAGAGATCTAATAAAGCTAAAAAAAACTACTTTGAGTTATTGCAAAAGTAAGGTAAAGTTGCACTGTATGAATAGAATATATATATCTTTAAAGTTTGTGGTTGAAGGAAGATGCAAGAACAATCGAGTCAATATTTTTACAAATAGATCTCTTAACTCCGCCCACAAGTGTGACGTAGTTGACATAAAGGCCAATAGGGGAGGAGCTAAACGGAATTAATGACAATAAACAACAATAACCAGCTCATAGCTACGGTTGAGGGCGTGGCTTGCATTCAAATTTCAAGCAAGCTCCTCCAATTGCGTGCGTTTGTGGGCGAGGCCAGAGGTCAAGTACAAATGCTAGAAGGACATAAAAAACTCGACCATTGGGACACAAGTTTGTTTATACAGAGGAGAGAGAGAGGTCAAGTGTGAGCAAGTAAGGGTCAAGGAGGAGGTGATGGGTGTGGAAGGGCGTTTCGTGCCTAAAAAGGGAAGAGGAACCACACATTTAAGTCGCACAATATTCACCACAACATTATTTAAGGTAGAGCTGCCAGATTAGCCACATGCTACACCTCTTAGTTAAAGCGTCAGTTTATAACAAGGGAGAGAGAAGTACATGAACATAATGGGCAGAGAAGGACTATTTTGGGGGGTAGGAGAGTATAGGATCAGGCAGTAGTTAATTTTATATTTATTTCTGTCAAATCCCCCGAAAAAATATTCCTACGACTATTTGGGGATTATTTAAAAATATAAAATAAATGAATAGGAGAGGTGATGAATGAAACCCCTTGAGTACGCCGAGTTGAACCCTTCTGAGTACAATATTACCGTACTCGCGGAACAAATTATTGTATTCAGAGTTAAGACTCGTACTCAAGGTGTTAATTCAGCATCTTCCAGGGGTTTAAGATATCTTATTGGACTAAATCACTGTACTCAAGGGATTAAAGTAATCGTACTCAAGGGGTTAAAGCCATTGTCCTTATGGGGTTAAGATATCTCAATAGATTTAATTCACTGTACTCAAGAAGGCTAAAAAAAATACAAATTGGAACTATAAAAAAAAACCTGAGGTAAATTCACTTGGAGATAACTAAGACCCAAATTTATACACAAGAAAATATGCAAGATGTAGCATGTATACAAATTCTACCTCTCATTAATACCTCGGGGGGAAAAATTATAAAAAAAAAAATCATAGTATATGTATGCATGGAGCTACTAGAAAAAATATTATAGGAATGAGCTATTCTAAAATATGCAAAGAGAACTAGAGAATAAAAAGTTATATTAAATGTGCTAATTTGTTGATTATTATCTTACGAGCCTCTGTGTGCCTGAGTTGAGGAGAGACTGTGGTTGTGAGTGGTGGTCATCATCATGCACTTTGTGGGGCAAGAACTTCTTACCGGGTCACTGCAGGTCAAAGGTCACTTCTTCTTACAAGTCTGTACAGGGTGTGGTTACCAGATGGATGTTGGTCGCCAGGTTACTAGGTCATTCATTCCCTCAATGATAGATTTGTGTTGGGAAGAGGTCATGTCATAGGTCAATCACCAGGTCGCAAGTCAATCACCAGGTATGTGACAGGTAAGTCACCAAGTCAAGGATCAATCACCCGGTCACAGCTCAATTTCCAAGTCAAAGGTCAGGTCACAGGTAACTCACCATGTCACAGGTTAATCACTAAGTCAAATAATCACTCCCCACAAACCACTAAAACCAGGTAGTGCTCACCAGGTCATAGTCAAGGTCACAATTCACTCCACCACATAGACAAGAGTAAGCGAGAGTAGATAAACTTCCCTTCAGCTCTTAGTGTGAGGAGGACCAGAGGCTGGGTCTGACTCTCACAGCGTCGGGGCTTCTCACACGAGCTCAAACTGGCTTTAACCTTAACCGTATGTAGCTAATGGACAGATTAAGCGTGAACGACTTGCTTGAATAACAAAACAGACGGACTGTGAACACTTTTTGGGAAGGAGTTTTCGGACCTCATGAAGATTAGGGATCCTAGATATATCAACTGATGATTAAACACCATTAGCTAAATGAGGAGTCAGGTTAGGTTAGGTTAGGTTAGGTTAGGTTAGGTTAGGTTAGCATTAGGGTGTTTAATCATCGGGTGAAATAAGAAAGGGTTCCTAATCTTCATAAGACTCGGCAATTCTTCTCGTGGTGCTGCCAGACATGAGATTATTCCAAAAAAAACAAGAAAAACGATGATATTCCCAGATTTGATAACGAATTGTAACTAATATCATTAAGAATATTGAATTTCATATTATCACTGAGAGTAATTACATTGTCATTATAGCTCTTTAGAACATACAGTCACTGGGCAATCGACATGTTTGGTTGCTTGGATACTAGCCCACCAAACCTGACTCTAATGGCACACGGTGCTGATGGGAACACTCATATGAACCAGAACAGTAAATGACTCGCCTTTATGACTAAAAATACTTGATGGAATAAGAATGATCCTGGAATCGTTTTTATGTACAAGCAAGCACTTTGTATGTAACAATATATAGTACAGGGATATTTATTAAGTCTCAATAAAACAAGGAACGAGTTTGAAAGTGTTAATAGAACAGGGAACGAGTTTGAAAGCCTTAGGAAACGTTTGTGTGAACCAAGAACGTTTTGTGTGAAGCAAGAGGGAGTACGAACCACGCTGTGAGATGTCAGACACACATGCATAGGCGAACACTAGACGTGAGGGGTGACCACATGCACTCGCGCCACCCACTGTTGACTGGACCACCCATCACCAGGCCACCCATACTCGGCCGTCTACCATCAGGCCGCCCGCCCATATTAAACCACCCAGGTCGACCGTATCAAGCCACCCAACCACCAGGCCGCCTATATTAAGCCACCCAGGCTGACTATATCGAGCCACCCAACCAGCAGGCCGCCCCTATTGAACCACCCATATCTATCACTGAGTCGCCCCTCCAGCAAGCCGCCCACACTGAGTTAATCTACCACTGAGCCGCCCACCACTAGGCCGCCAATATTAAGCTATCTACCACTGAGCCGCCCACGCTGAACCAACAAGTACAGGCTACCCAGTACAGTTCCCCAGTAAAGGTCGTGGGGTACATATTACCCAGTACAGGATTGTTGATACAGGCCATCCACTACAGGTCTTTAAGTAAATGTCAACCAGTAAAGGCCACCCAATATAGGCTACCCAGTACAGGCCGTTGATTCTCGGTACAGTCTTGTCATATACAGGCTGCCTAGTACAGACTCCCGGTAGACTGCAACTCTTTACAAACTCACGAAGGAATTTATTGCAGGCATCTGGTACAGGCTGCCCATTCCCAATACAGGTTGCTCATCACACACACTACTGTAACAGATTTCTTAGTACACTCTCTCGGTACAGGCAGCCCGGTAAAGGTAGACCACGACAAGGTCCTAGTACAGATAACCTCCAATATAGGTGGCCCAGTTTAAGTTCTCACTCTAGTTCCCGGTACAGACAGCCCGGTAGAGGGTTCCAGTACCAGTAGGGGGCGCCACCATCACCCCCCTCACACACACACAGACACACACACACACACACACACACACCTACCCCTCTGGATCAGCGCTGCAGTGGTAAAAAAAGACAAAGAAAAAAGTGACCGATTTTGTAATGCTGAATGTAAATAATGGTTGCCTTAGCTAAGGACGGCGACGTGCACATGTGTACCTGTATCTGTACACTGTCAGCTGTACACTGCCACACTCTTATCACCTGTACCTGTACACTGCCACACTCTTATCACCTGTACCTGTACACTGCTACACTCTTATCACCTGTACCTGTACACTGCCACACTCTTATCACCTGTACCTGTACACTGCTACACTCTTATCACCTGTACCTGTACATTGTCAGCTGTACACTGCCACACTCTTATCACCTGTACCTGTACACTGCCACACTCTTATCACCTGTACACTGCTACACTCTTATCACCTGTCTGTACACTGCCACACTCTTATCACCTGTACACCTGTATCACTGCCACACTCTTATCACCTGTACCTGTACACTGCCACACTCTTATCACCACACTGTCACACTGCCACACTCTTATCACCTGTACCTGTACACTGCTACACTCTATACACCACCTGTACCTGTACACTGCACACTCTTATCACCTGTACACTGCCACACTCTTATCACCTGTACACTGCCACTCTTATCACCTGTACACTGCCACACTCTTATCACCTGTACCTGTACACTGCTACACTCTTATCACCTGTACCTGTACACTGCCACACTCTTATCACCTGTACACTGCCACACTCTTATCACCTGTATACTGCCACACTCTTATCACCTGTACACCGCCACACTCTTATCACCTGTACACTGCCACACTCTTATCACCTGTACCTGTACACTGCCACACTCTTATCACCTGTACCTGTACACTGCCACACTCTTATCACCTGTACCTGTACACTCCCAGACTGTCAACACCTGTACACTCCCAGACTGTCAACACCTATACTTACTGCCACTCACTCAGATATTTAGAGACATGTGTACACCAGTGTATTTTTTGTACAGTCAACTAATATATTAAAGTCAGTTCGCCACTTTCCCTGAACCCACGAACCCCGAGATTCAGACTCGTGAGCCCGAAGCAGTAGACTGATACATTATTCTGTCTATACATGCTTCGGATTCGTTGGTCGAGGTTCAGGAGGAGAGGTGAATGGACTTTAGTAGTTGACTGTACACCTATTCTCACCTGATCACTAATTAGGGCCTACTACACCTCGCTGCCAATATCAAGAGAAACCAAATAAGGAAGAAAAAAATCAGTAATTCTGATAATTTTTTTCTCCAATTTGTTCATCTCTTTTGGCAATTATTTTCACATTGGAAGGACAAGTGTATAATCATTCACTACCTCGTGTGTTCATGTTATCTAAATACGAAATAAATAATTAATGAAAATTAAGTAAGGTGTTTGTAATGTAACGTTAGATATAATTTGTCATCAGAACAAACAGCAAACTTTGGGAGAACTATTTGATTGATTTTGTTTCCAAGAATGATATTAACATTATTGTAATAGTCTCAGTAAAGATGATTGATATTTCTGTAAGGCACTGTAATATTTTTGACCGTGGTAGATTCTCTGTATTCTGAGAGCTTTAATCTGAATTAAGCTATATTAGTTTTGAGATAATTAGTCTCTAAGTTTTTATTATTTGATAGTTTTGTATCTCAGTGTATTAGTTTTGTAATGCTATGTATCTCCTTCAGTAATTGATCTTTTGTTTATGTATCCTATAGTTTGTAAATAAACAAAAAACTGATACTATTGTTTATTTACACACTGATTCATCTTATTATACTCTTAATTATCTTTCTCTTACTTCATCTCTTATTAATTAAATGATAAAATAAAAAAATATTTGGGTGTTCTCTGTCCTGGCGACCACCTGCATAACAACCCTGAAGGTTCACTGGCTAGCTCGGTGGACGCAAGTGTAGCACAGCGACTAGTGTATTGGTGAGACTGTAATAAACAATTCACATGTGCTAAACAAACGTCACCACAGCTTCTCATTAAGGAGTGTAGAAGCTCTTGCAATCTTACTAGCAATATAATCAGTGCAAAAGCAGATACTATCATGTCCTGATGTGTTCTATATAAGAAATAATGCGTCCTATAACACTCTATATGAAAATTATGTCTTGTATCACTTATAAACTAGAAAATCATAGGAAGAAAAATAAAATGTAGCTTTCTATACTGCAGCACTGATGAAACGTCCAATGGTCTATCTCTATGCACTTACGATATGCTAATAAAGCCAAACCTTGGATTGCAGTACTTGTAACACTATCTACTACTAAATACTTCAAACCTAATGATGTTCAACACAGTTTTTTTTTGGGTAATGAAGGATGGAACACTAACTGTAGTCCTCTTCCATATTTGGCACAGACTGTGTTGCATCCTTGGCTAAGTGTTCACCTCACCTAACTCCACCAGGCTTAGCTTAACATTGACTTCTTTAGACAACAAATGCATCCACTGTGACTTATTACACTTCTTTGGATATATAATAAGCTGTTGGCTATATTATACTGCAATTGGCCCTATACTCGATGGTAAAGCTTATTATATATAACTACTTAAGTTATAATACAATCAGGTGAATGATTGTAAAATTACCTGAGTGTGTCATACTGAGACCTAATTACCTAAACTACCTTAATTAATCTCTGTCACAACAAGATATTCACTCTCCAGTTAATGACTGGTCTTCCCGGTCCAACTAAACTGTCACTAGATTGACTGTGAATGGAGGAAAGCTGACTATTGACACATGTAGTGACCTATTTTGCAGTTAATCTCACAATGCCAATAACACCGGCTATTAAGTTCTGCAACGAGAGGGGATCGATCCTGTGTCCGAGAAGTTTATGGGTCAACCAGCCGGCCACCATAACCACAATGTTTATTTGTTTATATGTTTCTCGCAACAGCCGGTCTAATGGTAAATAATCACAGGACATTTTAGAAGAACAAATTACCTGTGAACCTTCAAATAATTCCTGTAATAATGAAGCAAGTCAAAGGTAAATAATTCCTGCCATTAACTGATGGACAAACTTTTGTCTTACATTAATTCTCTTCACTAACTTAAAATCATTCCAGAGTATTTTATGCATTTGAGCCAATTCCTAATGGCACTGTTCTTACCTCTTACCAAACTGACTTATTTTATACGGGTAATATAAAACGTCTATTGGAACCTTTACCCTTCACCACTAACAAGTATCTACCTGAGCTTCACATATATTACAAAAATAAGTTAAATTATACCGAAGCCATCACACACACTTACGTTAACTTGAGGCTAAATCCTTAACAACAACTATACTGTGATTAAACCAATGAAGTCTAATGATAAGTAAATAATAATGTTGATTAAAATGTATCAGAATTCTATAATCAACCAGTTAAGGTGATAGAATAAATTATATTAACTCAAAAAAATCCTTATTGGAATAAGTTACCAGATGAAAAATTGAATTCTAATACTGAACATTACACTTATGAGACACAAAATAAAATGATAATCTGAATCCCGGAAAAAAAATTAAATTAGGCGGAAATTGTATCTAGACGGAGATGTTTTACTGTAGTGTTTGATCTCCTCGAGCGATAATTATCTTAACTTTCTCTTATTAAGACCAAACTTCCTCGGTGAGTGTCTCTGAGGGACTTCCAAGGAGGGCCTTCAATTATTTTTCTTTCTTTTTGAGGGAGATCCTGCTGGAGGGCCTTCAAGGACGACCTTCAAGATGGAAGTTCTTATAGGAACTTCCTTTAAGGTCGACCTTTAAGGATAATCTTCATGATGGACCTTTAAGAATGGCCTTTAAGAAGAATCTCCGAGTGAAGCTTAAAATAAAGTTCCTAAAGTTCAACCTTCAGGAAAATCCTCAAAATTAGTTCTCCAAGTTCGACCTCCTGAAAAGTCCCCCTCCGCTCCCTCTCAGAAGAAGACACTCGAAGTGAATTTATAATTCTAAGAAGTCATCCTCCAGGTACACCTCCCACACGACTCACCCTTCGATGTCATCCTCGTCCTTGTCATTCCTGAGGGGCGCCTTGATGGCATCCCCCTTCCCTACCACACAGATGTCGCACTTGAGGTAGCCCTTGGGCCCTCCTGTGATGTCATCAGGGTCAGTCAGCAGCGCCCACTTGTGGTAAAACTGGTGCTCTGTGGGCGGGGTGGGTGGGGCGATGAATGGGAAAGGGTGATAGACGGAGAAGTGGAATGGAGTAAGAGGAGGATGGGAAGGTTGCAGGATGGTGGAAGATGGCAGGTTAGAGGGGGCATAATGGTAGGTGGGGCGGGGGGAGGGGAGGTAGGGAGAGGGATGGGGTTTATGGAAGGGGCAAGTGATGATGGATTAAAGGATGGAAAGGGGTGGAATGGAAGGAAGGGAAAAAGAAGAAAAGAAAGAAAATTACACCATCCATCACATTACTCGTTCTTTGACACACACACACACACACACAGACACACACACACACACACACACACACACACACACACACAATACATAATTACATACACACAAACATGTATTATACCTAACCTGAGACATCATTTGTATAATTCTCACACCACAAATATACCAAAATACCTATAATAATTTACACATGAACCTGTACAGTACATGTATTGTTATTTCAGCCGATACACAACTACTTCAACTGTAGTTATCTCCCCATATACAAATTACCACTGTACCTGTATATTATAAACTGAAATCCTGTATTTGAGTTGATGATTCTGATTCTGATTTGACACCAGGTAAAAGATTCTACAGTTTATTCCCTCAAGGTATAGTGTCATTAGTGCCACTCAAGGTGTCATATATATACAGGTGTTATATGCTTCATTTAATCAATCTATTTCCCTATTCTACTGATCTGACTGATGATGTCTTTAGCGTATGAAGGATTTTTAGGTATTCATAACCTTTGGAAATAATATAACACACACACACACACACACCTAATAATATAATAATCAGATACTAAGTAAATGTCATGCTACTCACTACTCATATACGGTGTTGACATACAGGTGAGTGAGTGAGTGAGTGTCGGTCGGTGCATGATAGATTAAATTCACTAACGATAAGATAAAGAACTCCTCAGCCAGGCCATAACTCTGGGGTGATAATTATAATGTACAGGAATTGTTGATAAATACTGGTATGAGTCATTGTTGTAGTTAGTGTATTATGTTTGACTGAAAATACGTTATTGTTTTGTTTTGAGTTACTGTGTTTGTACCTACTGAATGAACGGACTCACGGACGGGTGGAAAACGGACTTACGGACACTTAAGGATGAACGGACACACGAACGGAAGGACAGAAAACATATAATCCTAAATTGTCATCCAAAGAACACCCACAATCTGTTCCTGCAAGATCTTAAATGTATATATAACAAACAGACTTAAATTCAATGGTAATATTTCGTCGTCTTAATTATGACAAGACAAGTGGGAAGAAGAAGCTTAAAGTTTTCATCACGTTGCTCCCGGGCGGAAATTCCGAGCAACTCTTAGTGAGAGAGATAACAGAGTTTTCTTAACAAGGAAGGGACAAAATCCTACACTTGCCGCTAAGACCGGGAGAACCCAGGAGGAGTCTTATAAACTTTACTAGCATGGGACTAAATTATTCTAATTCTTTTGGTTTTAAATTGCATATGAATGTGAAAGACAAGGAAGTGTGTGTGTGTGTGTGTGTGTGTGTGTGTGTGTGTGTGTGTGTGTGTGTGTGTGTGTGTGTGTGTGTGTGTGTGTGTGTGTGTGTGTGTGTGTGTGTGTGTGTGTGTGTGTGGAGTTTGTTATTCACCACTCCTCACACACCTGGCCTACACCTGGGTCCTCCTACCCGTCACCTGGCCCACACCTGGGTCCTCCCACACCTGTCACCTGGCCTACACCTGGGCCTGTCACCTGGCCTACACTCCCACACCCGTCACCTGGCCCACACCTGGGTCCTCCCCACACCCGTCACCTGGCCTACACCTGGCCCTCCCACACCCGTCACCTGGCTCACACCGGTCCTGGCCTACACCTGGGGCCCTCCACCGTCACCTGGCTTACACCTGTGCCTCCCACACCCGTCACCTGGCCTACACCTGGGCCCTCTACACCCGTCACCTGGCCTACACCTGTCCTCCTACACCGTCACCTGCCTACACCTGGCCTACACACACCTACACCCGTCACCTGGCTACACCTGGGCCTCCCACACCTGTCACCTGGCCTACACCTGGGTCCTCCCACACCGTCACCTGGGTCCTCCTACACCGTCACCTGGCCTCACCTGGGTCCTCACACCCGTCACCTGGCCTACACCTGGGCTCCCACACCCGTCACCTGGCCTACACCTGGGTCCTCCCACCGTCACCTGGCCTCACACCTGGCCTCCCACACCCGTCACCTGGCCTACACCTGGGTCCTCCTACACCCGTCACCTGGCCTACACCTGTGCCCTCCTACACCCGTCACCTGGCCTACACCTGGGCCCTCCTACACCTAGCTTTGTGTCGAGGATGCTACACTAAACAACCTTCCTTCACCACAACAGGAAGAAACTCTTTCCAGGAAGTAAACACAAAGGTGTTATTTTTACCCGAGGACACGACCTGCTGTGTAGGTAACTCGTCTCCGGCAAAAGTCAAATGTCAATGTTCCAAAATTTATGGTGGAAAAATGTTAGTTTGGGGGGGGGGTGGGGTTGTTGTTGTTGTTAGTGTTGTTGTTGTTAGTGTTGTTGTTGTTAGTGTTGTTGTTGTTATTGTTGTTAGTGTTGTTGTTGTTATTGTTGATGTTATTGTTGTTGTTGTTGTCGTTGTTGATGT
>NW_024748747.1:207500-227500 GCF_018991925.1 Homarus americanus
TACGTTTAACTTTGTCTTAATAACTTAAAATGTGGTAATACTTCTGACTGATTCACTTACGCTACGACATAAACCTGGATTCTCAAAAGTTCATATATTTTTTTCTCTTAATTGGTAATGTGAGGACGCGTCTAATTGGCCCATTTAAGGTTGAATATAAATATGGATTCTCAAAGGTGTTTAAATTTTCCACCCTAATTGGCTCACTTAGGTTGACGCATAAGGATGGGCTTTCAAAGACTCCTAAATGAGGTTTAAGTGAGACTATCTATAACTGGCTAAATAAACCTTAAGCATAAAGATAGATTTCTCAAAAGTCGTAAATTGAATTTTCTCCCTTAACTGTAAGTAACTGGTGCACATTATTACTGTAAATACCAAAAGTTAACTGGTGCACATCTTAACTAACTCAACTAACTGGTTCACATCTTTACTGTAAAAAAAAAACCCACTCTACTAACTGGCTCCTCTTTTAACTGTTAATACCTGACCTCAACTAACTGGTTCACTTTAGTTGCCACATAAAGATGGACGCTAAAAAAAAAGGAAAAAAAAGTGCCTTAAATTTTCTTTCACTTCAACTGAGTCAAGAAAGTAAGTAAGTAAGTAGCCGGGTAAGATGACGTATAAATTGCATTGAGACTAACGTAACTAGACACCTTGCTTCATTCTTGATTACGTTGAGGAAATACCCCAATGAGCTGACTGAATCCAAGAGACGGACAGATAACGAAGAGTAAAACCCCCCCCCCCCTTTCCGCCCCCCAACACAACCTGCTCAGTTTGTACCAGGAGGGGGAGAGAGGGGGGCGGCGAGTAGGGGTAAGGAGGGGGGGAGGAGGAGTAGGCAATCAATGAGAGACGACTGACAAGCACTGGGTAGACTAAGAATATTAAACCTCTTGAAAATAATTAATCCCAACAAGAAGATATAAACTTCACACACACACACACACACACACACACACACACACACACAGGATAAGCCCTTGCCTTCCTGGGTTGAGTTAATCTGCTTTATTATGTGTTTCCTGACGTTGGGTTTAAATGAGTTTATATCATAATTAAAAAAAAAAGGTGGAATTATAAACCCGTTAAGTGAATTAATCTGAATAATATTAATATTTAATTTCAATATATTATTATTATTATTATTATTATTATTTTAGATTTCTCGTGACGGGGATTTTGAATTAGGTTAAAATTAATTAAAAAAAGGTATTAGGTAAGGAAGGTGATCTGTGTGTGTGTGTGTGTGTGTGTGTGTGTGTGTGTGTATGTGTGTGTTCTAGGCGTTGCTTCTGATATGATAGTATAGATCACACTCACAGCAGCAATATCACTTCGGGGAGATGAGAGAGGAAGAGAGGGAGAGGAGGAAGAGGGGAGAGAGGGAGGAGGAGAGGAAGAGAGGGGAGAGGAGGAGAGGGAGAGAGGGAGAGGAGGTAAGGGGTTAACCTACTTTGCATTGGTTTACCATTCAGTGGCTGTGTTACTAGTCCTGGTCCCACTATTAAGGTAAACTCCAGGTGAGGATTGTTTTACACTGTTTAGCTCGAGGTTTACAAGACACTTACAGGTGAGAGTGTAAACTGTTAATGGTGGTTGGTGGATAATAGTGTATGGAGGTGATACTGTAGGAGAGATGAGGTGATAATGATAGTGAGATGATGATGATGATGGTGATGATGATGATGATGATGATGATGATGATGATGATGATGATGGTGATGATGATGATAGTTATGATGATGATGATGATGATGATGATAATGATAGTGAGATGATGATGATGGTGATGATGATGATGATGATGATGATGATGATGATGATGATGATGATGATCATTACTAACATTGTTATTACATTGATGATCGGTGGTGATATACGATGTTGATTACTATAGCCCTTCTCTCTCATGTAAAAAAAACGAGAGAGAGAGAGAGAGAGAGAGAGAGAGAGAGAGAGAGAGAGAGAGAGAGAGAGAGAGAGAGAGAGAGAGAGAGAACATAAAGTAATCAGCACTGGAGAGGATAATACCCACAGTACAATCCTGGATAAAAAAAACCCACTAATCCAATTCCGGTAATGCAGTAACAGGGGCTAAGTCAGTCAGCCTAATGTGTGGGCTAATGTGAGGTAAGGTAGGGAGGGGAGGGGGGGTTGTAATTACGCCATGGATTAAGAATAATAGAGGTAATTAGTGGGGGAGGGGGCGAATTACATAAGTTTAAATAGGGAAAAAATGGAAGAGGGATTACGATTGAAATAGGTTGTTTAGAGAGAGAGAGAGAGAGAGAGAGAGAGAGAGTAATGTGTGGAGCTGCAAAGGATTTTTTTACAATTAAGTAGAGAGGTTGAGTGCAGACGAGCTTAATTGAAATAATTTTTTGCTCAACAAGAGATGCTGGAAGATGCGGCTGTCGAAGGAGAAAACATTGGGAGTTACCACCTGTATATTAGTGTAATTAACCTGTCTTAAAATAATAATAATAAAAGACCAACATCAACAATAACAACAACGATAATATAATAATAATGATAATAATAATAATAATAATAATAATAATAATAATAATAACACAGACAAACAGACAGACAGACAGACAGACAGACAGACAGATAGCTAGATAGATAGATAGATAGATAGATAGATAGATAGATGGATGGATGGATAGATAGATAGATAGATAGATAGATGGATGGATGGATGGATGGATGGATGGATGGATGGATGGATGCATGGATAGATAGATAGATAGACAGATAGACAGACAGATAGACAGACAGACAGACAGTTAGACAGATAGATACATAGTTGGATGGATGGATGGATGGATGGATGGATGGATGGATGGATGGATGGATGGATAGATAGATAGATAGATAGATAGACAGACAGACAGACAAACAGACAGACAGATAGACAGATAGATACATGGATGGATGGATGGATGGATGGATGGATGGATGGATGCATGGATAGATAGATAGATAGACAGATAGACAGACAGATAGACAGACAGACAGACAGTTAGACAGATAGATACATAGTTGGATGGATGGATGGATGGATGGATGGATGGATGGATGGATGGATGGATGGATAGATAGATAGATAGATAGATAGACAGACAGACAGACAAACAGACAGACAGACAGTTAGACAGATAGATACATAGTTGGATGGATGGATGGATGGATGGATGGATGGAAAGATAAAAAATATACAGCCCCGAGGAGGACGACCTTCAAGAAGAGACACCAGGAAGCCTCAGGTCTTAAGGTTTACCATTCCCGGAAGGGGTGGAGTGACGCTTCCTCACCGATATCTCTAATCCGGTTTCATTTTCTATCCGATTTTCTTAGGTACCGATTTATAGAGTTTTATATTTTGACTGAATTTTTTTTTTATTATTGTGTGATTTTTGGACGGATTTTTTTTTTTTCATTTCTTTAGTTAAAATTTGTTGCCGATTTATTTGGAATTACATGGATTTTTCTCCGATTTTTTTTTACTTCGATTATTTTATTTTTCCCCCAATTTTTTCACTCAACTATTTTGACTTTTAATTTTGCATAATTTGTCCTCATTAAATATCGAGAATTAAATAAATAAAAGTTATTATCATATATTCAAAATTTCTGTATAAATGTATTTTTTTTTCTTTAACGTGTCTCTGTATTTCGCTCATATAGCTTTTTTTATTTTCCTTACTTAGCTTATTATTTAGCTTATGTAGTCTATGTCCACACGATAATGTTTAGAGCTATGTATGAAGGAGCTTTAAAAATACAAGGTTTACATAGGTTAAGAATGAAGATTGGGTTGGGTTAGGTTAGGTTGGGTTAGGTTAGGTTAGGTTGGGTTCGGTTGGGTTAGGTTAGGAATAGTTACGTTTTGGATGGGTTAGGTTAAGTTAGGATATAATTTTAGGTTAGGATAAATGGTCTGTCATTCTGAGAGAGAGAGAGAGAGAGAGAGAGAGAGAGAGAGCAGCCTGCCATTTACAGTTGTTTCGTGAGTCAGGAAGGGGTCAGGACCAGGTCAGGAGGAGGGGTCAGGAGGAGGGGTCAAGAGAGGGGAGAGGGGTCAGGAAGCCACTACACACACACCTATTTAGAGTCATTTCCTTGTTGGTTGAGTGCCTCTCACCTCACCACCTGAGTCCACTTTTAAAGAGGACATCACTCGTGGTGGGGGCGTCCTGTGTAATCAAGAGTCCTGCCTTCTGTGAACAGTACTTGGGACGCTAGTGGCATCAAGTTTGAGTACCAGCAAGAATGACGTGTTTGGGGGCGGGGGGTGGTGGGGGTGTCCAGTGTGGGGTTAGTGGTAAGGGACATTGTGTTTGGGACATTAATGGACTTATAAGCATCCAGTACCGTAACCATCATAAAGAACATTACACCATAGAAGACCAGGACGGTTGGGGACGTCATAGAGGGTGTCCATTATCACTAAACACCAATAACCAACCACCACCACCACCACCACATCAACAACAACAACCACCACCACCACATCAACAACATCACCACTACATCACCAACAACAACCACCACCACCACCACTACATCAACAACAACAACCACCACCACCACCACCACATCAACAACAACCACCATCACCACCACCACATCAACAACAACAACAACCACCACCACCACATCAACAACCACCACCACCACCACCACACATCAACAACAACCACCACCACCACATCAACAACAACCACCACCACCACATCAACAACAACCACCACCACCACCATCAACACAATAACCCACCACCACCACCACATCAACAACAACAACCACCACCACCACCACTACATCAACAACAACAACCACCACCACCACCACCACATCAACAACAACCACCACCACCACCACTACATCAACAACAATAACCACCACCACCACATCAACAACAACCACCACCACCACCAGCACCACCACATCAACAACAACAACCACCACCACCACATCAACAACAACCACCACCCCTACATCAACAACAACCACCACCACCAGCACCACCACATCAACAACAACAACCACCACCACTACATCAACAACAACAACCACCACCACTACATCAACAACAATAACCACCACCACTACCACCACCACCACCACCACCACCAGTAGCGCCGTGCCCTGGACTGCCACTAATCTCACACACACATATATCTTCATCATTCGACACAATGGTCCTATAAAGAAGACCTTCAATGGTCCTCTACGAACGCTAGAGAGAGAGAAAGAAAAAGAGAGAGAGAGAGAGAGAGAGAGAGAGAGCTCTAACATCCTGCCACTCTCCCTCGGTGCAGCTGTACACATCACTCACACACACAAAAAAGTTTATCATTCAGAAAGTAAACTAAATGCTAAAAGTTAACCCCAGTAGCCACCCTTTCCCCAAATAATTCACAGAGAGTCAAGTCCCACAGTACCATCGGCCAAGAAATGCCCGAGAAATATCCACCTTTTGTGTACACGGACAGACAGACGGGTGGGAGTGACACTATACTGAATTGAACCCCCTCTCCTAGGCCTTGTAAGTCGTGGCGGGGTATAAAGAGAAAGACACACACACACACACACACACACACACACACACACACACACACAAAGGATTTAGGTACTAGATAGGGAGTACAATTCTAAATTCTTCCTCAGTGTGTGTGTGTGTGTGTGTTTGGTAATGGAAGCGAGGGCCAGCTGGGGGAGGTGTGTTGTGGTGTGGTGTGTTGTGGTGTGGTGTGGTGTGGTGTAATATGGTGTGGTATGGTGTGATGTGGTGTGTCGAAATAAGTTAACCAAGCTATTCCCCCCCCCTCCCTCTCTCTCTCTTCTTTCTATGCTCCCTCCCTCATTCACTCCCTCCTTTTCTCCCTTTACCTTCTCCCTCCCTGACTCCTTCCCTTCTCCCTTCTTCACCCTTGCTTTCCTTTCTTTCCTCTCCTCTCTCTCCTTGCTCCTTCATTTCCTCTCCCGTCCATTCCTCTCCCTCCCTCTCTTTCCTCTCCCTCCCTCTCTTTCCTCTCCCTCCCTCTCTTTCTTCTCCCTCCGTCTTTTCCCTCTCCCTCCCTCTCTTCCCCTTCCTGGCTCCTCTTCACCGGATACTGACGCTAAATCTTGGCAGGTTGTGTCTCCACGAATTTCCCGGATCAGGCGGGCGAGAGGCAGTGACCCACAGAGAGAGTGAAACACAGAGACAGTGACCCACGGAGACAGTGACCCACAGAGAGAGTGAAACACAGAGACAGTGACCCATAGAGACAGTGACCCATAGAGAGACACAAAGATCTGTTTTCTTCTCTCCTTTACACGCTAACATATCTATAGCTAACCACATATAGATTATTATATATAGAGAGGACATATATATATACAGTATACAAATAGTATTATATATATTATAGAATTCCTCTCCCTAGACTCGAACCATTGTTATTGGGATCACTAGTTCGAGGCTTCAGACCACTATGCCACCTTCCCATGTGTGTGTGTGTGTGTGTGTGTGTGTGTGTGTGTGTGTGTGTGTGTGTGTGTGTGTGTGTGTGTGTGTGTGTGTGTGTGTGTGTGTGTGTGTGTGCGTTTGTGTGTGTGTGTGTGTGTAAGTGAAACATTCTATCCTCAGCATGATTTAAATTTAAACGTATAAAACTTTTCACATAGGAATTCACGAAGAAAATTGACTTCTATGATAGCGCTATTAAAAGTTCTCTCGACCAGTTCAAGTTTACCGGCAGCCGCCTGAGTTATCTAGCACACACACACACACACACACACACACACACACACACACACACACTTCAGTTCCACGTAGTATAAGTATATCCTTGTCTCTATACCAGGAAAAAAATCGAAAAACACACGTGACCAAGGTAGGAAAAACTGGCCGGGGCTTGAGTGAACGAGAGAGAGAGAGAGAGAGAGAGAGAGAGAGAGAGAAGATTCATCCCAGGGTATTATAATGGTTGATGTGGTTAGGTTAGGACAAATTAGGTTAGTTTAATGTGTGTCTGTCCTAATGTTTATCTCTTTTTGTTCTTGATAAATTAGATTTCGTAGACTGTAGAGGCTGCATGGACGTGGAGGCATAGATTAGGTTAGACAAGATTAGTATTAGTTAGAATTTGATATAATTAATCTAACAGAATCATAAGTTAGTTAAGGTTAGTGATAATTAGTCTTAAATTAGCTAAGATTAGTCTAATTTAATATGTTTTGGTATTATATTTCCCAGTGTATAATAAATATACCGTTTTTTTCCCCCAATGCAACAATAGTTTTTCTCGGCCTCAGTAATTTAAAACAGTAAAAATCCGATGTAAAAAAAAAACTAAAAAAAAAATCACATCAAATTTTACAACTATTAATAATATTCTAATCTCGTTTTCTGTAACATGAACTAGCTTAAACCATAAAATATTCTATTACTATTGGCTATTAATATTCATACTGAGATTAGTTCACATTTTCACTTCATTTTAGATCAACTAGGTAATTTAACATGGACGGGAGAGGTACAGTTACAGAGATTACAAATTTACAGTACATAACACTACTTAAGTTTACTGTATTATCCTGTATGTATATAAAGTAAAGTTTATTAATATACACATTATTAACCTCTATCAACACGTCACGGGTCCTTAGGGGTATTAAAGGTAAATGTTAATAATCACTTAGAAGCGGAATTCACGACCTGTAGTTAAGACTTTAAGACTGTAAACATGTATCGTTAAGTCACATATTATTGGTCTTGTGTTCAGGGTATATCAGTGTGGTACATCAATCTGTACACACACACACACTCACACACACACACACACACACACACACACACACGCACGCACACACACACACACGCACACAGATTTACAGTCATGAATCAGGTTCCAATAATGGACCCGTCGGATCTGGGACTGATTGGAACGTTTGAAATGAAATCTGTTTCTGTCCTTCATTCTCTTCCAAATTGACCACAATATGAACATCTCCCCATAACCATATTGGCCATAATTTAGTAAAAATAAATAAAATAAAATAAATAATAAAAAATAATGATGATAAAACTGAATTCTATCCACCTGACATAAACACTCGACTGGCCAAGCGGCGTCTCTTGGGCTCAAGGAGTATGCAAGACGCCCCACAGGGTATTTTGTTATTGAGCCCAGCATTGTAGCAAAGCCTGGGAGATTTGTCGGTACATGCGTTACGATCAGGCAGGGAGACAAGTTGGGGGGGAGGGTGGGATGGAGGGAGGGAGGGGTAGGAGGAGGGAAGGGGAGGGAGGGAAGCGAGGAGGAGGGGGTGCAAGGAGGGAAGGAGTGAAAAGGGTGAGAGAGAGAGAGAGAGAGAGAGAGAGAGAGAGAGAGAGAGAGAGAGAGAGAGAGAGAGAGAGAGATAATCTAAAACAACAAAAAAAGTCACAAATGATAATAAACAAAGTAACGCTAAAAATAATGAAGAACACAAAAGAACAGACAATAAACGGGAAGAACATAACCACAAAATACAAAGAACAAAACACATTCCCTCTTGTTCTTAAATATAACAAAGAACAATATCCATTTTCCATCTCAATATAACATACTGTACCTCAATACACTCGGTCTAATGATTCTAGTTGGTATCTTTCTTAACCAGGTAATTGTCGTTCTCAGAGTAAATATTGACATGTCCTTCTACCCAATAGACCCCAAGATAACTTTTTTTTAGACAATAGCAAATAATCATACACCTCTGACTGTGAATCATTGGACTCTGATTACATTGGTGACTGTGAATCATTGGACTCTGAAAACATTGGTGACTGTGAATCATTGAACTCTGATTACATTGGTGACTGTGAATCATTGGACTCTGAAAACATTGGTGACTGTGAATCATTGAACTCTGATTACATTGGTGACTGTGAATCATTGGACTCTGAAAACATTGGTGACTGTGAATCATTGGACTCTGATTACATTGGTGACTGTGAATCATTGGACTCTGAAAACGTTGGTGACTGTGAATCATTGGACTCTGAAAACATTGGTGACTGTGAATCATTGGACTCTGATTACATTGGTGACTGAATCATTGGACTCTGATTACATTGGTGACTGTGAATCATTGGACTCTGAAAACATTGGTGACTGTGAATCATTGGACTCTGATTACATTGGTGACTGTGAATCATTGGACTCTGATTACATTGGTGACTGTGAATCATTGGACTCTGAAAACATTGGTGACTGTGAATCATTGGACTCTGATTACATTGGTGACTGTGAATCATAAACACTGAATAATCCCTGACATAAAGAGTTCAACCTTGGTAATATTTTCTCGACACCTTCCTGCCGGGATACTGATCAACACCTATCCTATAACACGGAGTTAATAGTCATGTGTCAGGTAAGAACGCATTAAGTTATAGTATTATGATTCCTATCTTGAACGCCACTCTGTCCTACACCGTGATAGCAAAAAAAAAATAATAATAATACTAATTACTACCAGGGGTAAATATTATTGTCAACCCGAGTCCTGCTGAAGTAATTATTATCGTATAACAGAAACTGAGCTGAAGTTAATGTTTTATTCTATTACTTTATGATTTGTGTAGTAACAACGACGAACTACTACTCATTTTCTCCTTCCTAATCTTTTCAACAATACTGTACTTATTCTACTACTTACTACTACTACTACTACTACTACTATGATGATGTCACCTCTTAACTCTCAAGGATAAACAGTAAAGGCATTAAGACCACACAGTCATATACTTCTCTACAGAATGAGACACAAAACTCTTAGCATCTCTACTATCTTAAGAGGGTTACCATCAGCGTTTAATTATCAGCTGAATATATGCGACTGTGTTGACTTTCCTTGAATGAAAAAATAACAAAAACAAAACAAAAACAAAAACAAAGGAACAGTGTCGCCATCTATGAACGACTCTTACAACATTTTCTTCTGAGGGGATTTACGTCATAGGTGGGCAGACGTCAGGGGTACCAACCTAACCCTGACACCTTGTATTTTTCTTCATGTTTGTTTTGATATATTTTTTGCCATCTCAATAATTTTGTAATTCACTCCAACACCCTGTAATTCACTCCAACACCCCGTAACTCACTTCAACACCTTGTAACTCACTCCAACACCCTGTAACTCACTCCAACACCCTGTAACTCACTCCAACACCCCGTAACTCACTTCAACACCCTGTAACTCACTCCAACACCTTGTAACTCACTCCAACACCCTGTAACTCACTCCAACACCCTGTAACTCACTCCAACACCCTGTAACTCACTCCAAAACCTTGTAACTCAAAGTAACTCAGGACACCAAGCTTCAACTTACCGTGAGAGTAATGATCTTATCGAAGAGCATCGCTGGCGCCATGTGGAAATCGAACACGAAGTACTGAGGGAGAGAGTCAAGAGAATACATATTAGACTTAGTGAGAAAACACACACACATACACACACACACACACACACAGACACACACACACATACACACACACACACACACACACACACACGCAGAGTAGGAGTCGACGGGGACTCTTGATAATTTAACTAAGTTTGAAGCAGACAATTGCACTTCTTCGCCTTCACCAGATGACGCTGACACTCTCCAGTAGTGTACGAGGGAAGTATCATGTGTTGTATTTGTATCCTGAACAATCAGCTCTAATGTTACTGTAACGGGCTTAATAACCAATAGAAATAAGGTAATGAGGTAATGAACACGGAGGTTAATTTACTCAGTGTTGTTGTGATGTGAAGGTAAAGTAATAAATGTAATTAGAACAATATAAGACACAGGTATGTTCATTGCTGACCGTGTGTGTTAAGTGGGGTGTCGGCGGGTGTTGTGCTGTAATGCTATAAAAATAATCTGAATCACCAAAAAAAAAACCTATGGTCATTTAAACATATTCCTAATCACTGAATGTACTATACTATACTGTATTGTGGTGTTACAGTCACTAAAAATGAATGTACTAAAGTGTAATGTGCTGTAATGAATATATACAATACTAACTGCTATATTTTTAATCCCGTGTTACGAGAAAGAGTAAAAATGTAAGCAATTGTTTCTGTGAAAATTCAAGTTCCAGTACAAATCTCTTACCAATCCTCGACTTAGGAACTCCTGGCAGGTATTGTCCACCAGGAGTCACTTTATCCTGTACCTCATGGTGCAGGAGCTGGGGAGGGAGAGGCAGTGAGGGGTGACTTACTTATTCTTTTCTGGTAAGATATTGTGGAGCAAAAGTCAACAAGGAGGTTTTCTTTATTTATCCTTCTTTACTTTCTTTCTTCCTTCCTTCTTCTATCCTTCATTTTCTCCCCCCTTTAATTATTTTCTGTTTTTCCTCCCTCCTTCTTCCCTTCTTTCTTCACAACTACTTTCCTGTCTCTTCATCCTTCCAGCGTCATTTCTCTCTCTCTCTCTCTCTGTCTCTCTTTCTTCGTAACATTCATCTTCCTCTCCCTACTTCTCTCCTTCCATTCTTTTTGTCTCTCTCCTCCCTTCTCCTATCCACCCTTCTCTCTCTTCCTCCCTCCCTCTCCCCTTTCCTCATTATAGTAGCAGAGGCAGTTGGCAGATTTTTCACAAATATAAACGTCTTGCTCTCTTTATCCTTTCCACCCCCCCCCTCCCCTCTTCTCCTTCTCTACCTCTCTGCCACCGCCCTTCTTTCCTACTTTCCTCATGCGTCCATCCACCCCTCCTTCCTCCCTCTCCTACCCTCCGTCCCTTCCACCCCTTTCCGACCCTTACTCTCTCTCTCTCTCTCTCTCTCTCTCCTCACCTCGTTGTAATAGGGACAGTTGGTGGATTCCTTGACCGAGGTGTACTTCTTCTGGTCGCCCACCTGCACACACACCACGGGGTCCATGTTGAGCCCCGCCAGCTGTCTCGCCTCGATGATCGTAATGCACACCTGCACAAGCACAAGTGTGGGGTTAATTAGTCACCTGTACATATTTAAGGGTTGAATTAGTCACTTGTCTATACCTGGAGGTTTAATTAGTCACCTGTTTGTACCTGACGATCAAATTGGGTTCTTGCTGGCACCTCAGGGGCTAGTTAATCACCTGTTCTTACATGAGGGTTTCATTAGTCACTTGTTCACTCCTGAGGGTTTAATTGTTAATTTTTTATTCGTGACAATGTAATTGGGCATTTGTTTACATTTGAGAGGGTAATTGGTCACCTTTTTCATACAGGTGTGAATTAATGAGTTAACTGTTGATTGGCCTCTATCCTGTCATATATTTTGATAGGTGTTGATACGATACACCCGTGTTTATCAGGGTTACCACACGTCGAACAGGTACTGTAATAAGATAATGACGTGTGTGTGTGTGTGTGTGTGTGTGTGTGAGAGAGAGATGTTGGCAGGTCAGCGTGATGTCCTCCTGAGTACCGACCAGCAGGGCCAGACACGCACACTCGCCTTCAGTTGTTGACTTACCATTAGTGTCGCGGGTGACGCTCTTACGTCGAGCACCGCGGCCACAACACCAGGCTTTGGCTGTTGTCTCTCACCAGAAGCTCATAGAAATGTATATCAGTATTGTAATGGACCGAGAGGTTTACTTTTGTGTGACCCGGGTATAATAAAGGGGTTTAGCTCTATATGACCCGGAAATAAGAAGGGCTGAAGGCCGCTTTGACTCAGGAATAACAAGATCTTTGTATAACGTGGGAATAACAAGAGTTTTAGTCTTGTATGTCCTGGGAATAACAAGAGCTTTAGTTTTGTATGACCTGGGAATAACAATAGTTTTGTATGACCCGGGTATAACATAGAGCTCTAGCTTTGTTTGGTTGCTGCGCAGCGTTGAGATGACGAGAAAGTTTTTAACTGTTGGTAAATTCAAGAGTAGTGAAAGTTTTAGCTGTCTGTCATCCGCGAGAAGATAGGATAAGCCAGAAACTTAGCTGGGATGGTTTAGTGGAATCCGGAAAATAACTACAAACTTGAGCTGAGTTGTCTCCGTACAGGAAATAAAAACATTTTGTCATTGTTTCTGAGTCCGGGAACAAGATGAAGCCGACACCTGGGGAAATACACTACAGTAGGTGCTTTATTATTAATTATTATTATTATGATTATTATTATTATCATATATCGTCTCCTCGGGTTTCTAGAGATCCAAGAATAAGCAAAGCTCAGTAGCTATATATCTCGTAATCCTTAAACACTCGCTACTTACTTTACTCCAGCGCTACAATTTTTGTCCTGGTAAGTCAAAGGACAACCTATGAACGACGAGCTTCTGTACATGTAAACACAACACTAGATATTCAGTCGGACCACCATGGCGTGAGGGTCCTCTTGTGTTTACATGCCAAGAGGGTAAACAAATATTGTGATGATAAGCATGAGTGGCTGCAGTTACATGTTCGTGGAAGTTCTCGCTGTAGTGCCACCCGCGTGTGCTTCCAGGTGCCTTTACGACTATGGAATTATCCCGTCAGGTAATGTTGGTTGTAATAATAGGAATATTGCACACCGGTAACGGGGATGTATTTAGTGGTGGGTGGGGGGCAGCCAATGACGTTCAGGGCTTAAAAGACGGCAGAGAAGCAGTTCGTAAACATATAGTGCAGGTGGTGGTGTTGTGTTATTGGTAAGGCGGTGGTAATGATGGTGTAGTGTGTTGGTTGTAGTAACGTGGTTAGTGTGTATAGTGTGGAGGTGATGTGGTGTAGGCAGTACGTGTAGTTATGGTAGAGTATGGTGACGTAGTGGTTCTGCCGGATGGAGGTATAGTGATGGGGGGTTGCTGGGTGGTGTCTGCTGGTAAGGGGGCGGGGCGGGGGGGGTGATATACTGACCCGGTCTAAACACCATAACGAGGAATGCGAGCGTGGGGCTGGGAGTGTACTGTTGAATATATCAGAGCGAGGAATATGTGATCACTCTGAGAACCTTTAGAGGGGGGAGAAGATAATGGGGGTTCTTTGGCGGTATTTCCCAGAGGTACTGTAGGTGTGTATGGATGAGTGTGTTGGTGGGCGGTAGGAGGTGAGGGAGTAGGGGAATACGGCAGTAGACTGACCAATAGTGGTAAGTAACGTGGAGTGAGGTGGATTCGACAACACCACTGCTCAGTAAAAAGTTTAAGTAACAGTGAGGTGATCACACTAAGAAAACCGCTATAGCTTATTTTACCTGATGATTAAACACTCTAATGTTGACCAAACATAACGTATCCTACCCTAAGCTAAGCTAAGCTAACCTAACCTAAGCCTTGCTAAACTATGCTAAGCTAACGTAATATATCCCATAAAAGCGTTTATTTATATTTATCTCCCTCATACAACAAGACGGCTCAGTAATCCACAACACCAATCTCCTCCACCTGAAGTTTTAAGGAGCAGGATGATCAACACCTGCCGGGGTAAAAGAAGAACCCAAGTTTTCCACAGCTGTAGCCGACGAAGGTGCGAAAAACCGAGATGGATTTTCTGGAAACTTTCTGGGCGTCTCAGGTGCCCAAGACCCGACATCTCTTAGCACCTACAAATAGTGTTCAGTATTTTTGTGATTTTCTGAAGAGTTTACGATCAACTCAGATGTTAGATGACATGTATTCATCAACACCTGTAAAGACGAAAACAAGAGACAATCAACATCAACACCTGTAGCATTGGACGGAACAAGAATAATGGAGCGATATACTTGAAAGCGGTAGTGTGGTGAAGCTGAGCTGGGAAGAGATCAATAAGCCGCCACCGCCCCTGCGACAAGGATTTTCATCTCACACCGCCGCCAGCCATGGGTTATATACGACCACCACCACCACCACGTCATAACACCGTCTGGGAGATGACTACTGAGGGTGTACAGTACGGAGAGGCTGGGTGGAGGTACAGTACTTCGCCTTTGTGACAGTAAAAAATGAGCTGGTATCTCTGTGAGCTGATCCTTCTGTGAGCAGGTGTCTCACTTAGGAGCTAATTATAGCCTATCTCAGTCCCATTATAGCTCACCTGACAGCGAACCCTCTTACCTGACAAATAATTATATCACCTGGACCTTAATGATCTCTGACCTGGCAGATAATTATCTCTTATCTGTCTCGTGGAGATTAATTATCTATCACCTAGATACTTAATGATTTCTCATCTGGGAACTATCTATTTCTCACCTGGGAGCTATCTATCTCTCACCTGGGAACTATCTATCTCTCACCTGGGAACTATCTATCTCTCACCTGGGAACTATCTGTCTCTCACTTGAAAACAAACTATCTCCCACCTGAGGACTAATTATCTCTCACCTGCAGACTATCTCTCACCTAGGGACTATATCACCTAGGAACTATCTCTCACCTGGGGACTAACCATCTCTCACCTGGGGCCTAACCATCTCTCACCTGGGGACTAACCATCTCTCACCTGGGGCCTAACTATCTCTCACCTGGGGCCTAACCATCTCTCACCTGGGGACTAACCATCTCTCACCTGGGGCTAAATCTCTCACCTGGGGACTAACCATCTCTCACCTGGGGCCTAACCATCTCTCACCTGGGGACTAACCATCTCTCACCTGGGGCCTAACTATCTCTCACCTGGGGACCCATCTCTCTCACCTGGGGACTAACTATCTCTCACCTGGGGACTAACCACCATCTCACCTGGGGACTAACCATCTCTCACCTGGGGACCAATCCATCTCACCTGGGGCCTAAATCTATCTCTCACACCTGGGGACTAACCATCTCACCTGGGGACTAACTGTCTCTCCCAGCCTAACTATCTCACCTGGGGACTAACCATCTCTCACCTGGGGCCTAACTATCTCTCACCTGGGGACTAACCATCTCTCACCTGGGGACTAACCATCTCTCACCTGGGGCCTAACTATCTCTCACCTGGGAACTAATTATCTCTCACCTGGAAGTCCTGCGCCTTCAGCTCCGCCGGCGTCGAGTTGACTGTCTCAGATTTGTATCTGTAAGGAAATAGAAATACAAAAATATACATAAACAGATTACATAAATAATTAAATAAACCCATTTGTGAAAAAAATAAATAAACCAATAAAGAAAATAACCGAGAAAAAAATAGAATAAATCATTGTTTTTGTTTTTGTTTTTACCAATGTGAATATATTAGTCTGAACTAGTATACGATGCTGCGTAAATGAGTTGTAAAATATGGTTGCTTTTACAGTTTATTTCTTTAACGAATAATGTAGATTTATATTTGGTATGCTGACTTATTTATTTATTTACACATATATAAAATAAATTCACAAACAGGATTTACATATTTACAGATTTATTAAGAATCAGCTCGTGAATATTCCTCATAAATGAAGATCTGAAAATAAATGTAAATTGATTAAGTAAAACACAAAATTATGTCAACAAGTTGTGAATCATCAAACAACGTATCTAATTAATGCTAAGTGAACGTATCTAATAGGTGCTAAGTGAACGTATCTAATTAAAGCTAAGTGAACGTATCTGATTGGAACTAAGCGAACGAATAATATCAAATTAACACACAGTCTCAGAGCAAATCTAACATAATCTTCTAGTTTAAATTATCCAACCAGGTATATAGTCCTCACACCATTAGATATAAGTAGCATCAACTCTACTAAGCAGTGTAATCCCAGGCCCAGCTTTCGGAGGCAAAATAATACGTATCTGAAGTTAATCCGGTGTTAGCTGAGAGGGGGATTTAACACCAGCTGGACATTAAGAGGATATTGGAGAGTTATTGTTATTCTGATGTAGGATCTTTGTATGTACTGAAAGATTAGACACCCTGGTTTATTTCGTTTGAAGATTAGTCATTTTAATGTTATCTGGAGGGGGGTTAGGTTAGGTTAGCGTTAAGGTGGTCAATCTTCAGGTGATCCAAAGGTAAAAATATTCCCTCACACACAGATGAAGTGTTCCGTGTCTCTCATTGTTCGTAGTTTTGTGTTTCCTTAATTTAACTTTTACTCTTTCAATAACTTAAACAAATAATAATAATCCACACTTTTTTGATAATAATTTTTGGAAGACGTAAAATATAATGAATTCACGAGCGGCATTTTGTCGTCTTTCATTGAATATTTGAAAGTTTATTGCTGAACTTTTTTTAAACTTTAATACTTTAAGAGCAAAATATATAAACTTTCTCGCCTGCTATTTAATTATTCACGTTGGTTGAGTCTAGGAGGGGGGGGGGAGGTGAGTCAGCTCCGTCTGTGTGTATGTGTATGTGTGTGTGTGTGTGTGTGATAACTACTAACCTGGATAATGGTAAGATCATCGTAAGTGGCGTTTACTGTATGATCATCTTCATATACATATTAAGGTCAAAGGTCAAAGGTTCATTGGGTCACATGATGTAAAAAAGTCCATCTCAACTTTCTACGTCTTTTTTTCTCGAATATTTTTAGTTTTATTAATCATTAACTTTCTTTTTAAAAACTGAAAAAAAATTAGATAAAAAGTCGGAAACTCACTTAAGTTACAAACCGAAACAAGTTGAAAATAACACAATATTAATTTCTCTAATTTTCCCGTTCTTTCTCTCGCCACTTTTACCTTTCTCTTGCATTAATTTTCCTTTAATAAACTCCAGTAAACTAAGAACAAAATCCTTAAAACAAAATCTTAAAACATTTTCTTTTGGTATTTTTGAAAGGAGAGAGAAAGATTTATCCACACAAGAGAATAAAGATCATCAGGTTTTGCTTTCTTTTTTGGGGGTTGGTTTATTTTTTTTCTTAAATAAATAAATAAATAAAATAAATAATAACTAAAGTAAAAAAAAAGAAAAATTAAAAAAGAGAAAAATAAGAGACGAACAAAAATATATAATAGATGAATAAATGAGAGAAGAAAAAAACCCTGCAAATAATAAACAAATAAATAAAACAATAAAAAAAAAAAAATACATTACCCTATTATCAAATTAAACTTTCACGACTACAGTTAAAGCCAACATATCATCCCCCTTTTCACCCTACCCCCCACCTCCCCCCTCTAGCGTGCTCACCCCCAACAAAGGAAGTTTAAGGAGGTGAAACAGAGCATCGTCAGGGCAGGAAATATGTTTGAAGTGTAAATTACCTGGGGGAATGAGAGGCTTTGGGAGGATACACACAGGAAGCTAAAGGGAGTATATTGGCTACAGAGGGATTGAAGAGTCTATGTCTATTTACAAGAGCCAGATAATACAGGAAGCTATCACCTGTACTCGCCCAATGAACACTGTATTTTTGATCTGAGTCTCCCTGAAAAGTTCTCCTTTATGCCGTACGACAGTTTAAGACGACTGGCAGTGTTGGCGGGTGTACCAACCTGAGTCAAATTGGTGCATTTTCTTTTCTGGGATTGTGACTTTAACCTCTGACCTTGTAGATTGGTGAAAACATCGCAAGACATGGTGGCAGGGAACAGTCGACGCCCTCACACCACCTTACATAACGCCACGGTAACAGGTAATGGCCCAGACTCACAATGGCCACTCTCCCAATGGCCACTCTCACAATGGCCACTCTCCCAATGGCCACTCTCACAATGGCCACTCTCACATAGGCCACTCTCAAAATTGGCCTATTACCACTAGTTCCCTTGACAACACGCCTCCACCACCCTCACTCAGGCTATCAGAGAATCACATCTTAAAGCCCCTCCTCCCTCCTCCCTCCTCCCGTCAGCTTAAACTAATCCCTAAGGTCTTCACGCCTCACAGTGTATACGATGAATTAATACTAAGCGTTGTATATTAAAGGTGTAGTTCAGGTATAATGCTGAGACAAGGTGAGGAGGCGGGGGAGGATCAGTGTTGTGTACTAAGTGTTTCAAGGGTTTTCCTCTCACTGTATCTCCTTATCTTGAGAAGTCTCTTGTCTCTGATCTGCCCCGAAGATAGATGGAAGAGGAGTGGAGATAGATAGATAGATAGATAGATAGATAGATAGATAGATGCCACAAAATTCGCTCTTGGGCTCCACAAAATTTATTTCAAAGACATGTAAATAAATTCCCTTAGGAGCCGACAAAACACCCATTACAGTCCCACAAAACCTTTCCTCCCTGAGCGGCTTACTCTCATTGGCTGTGAGAGTCAACAAGTCTGAGCGTGTTGGGGACTAAACAACAACACCCACACGTGATCATCAGCTGGCAGAAGACGCTCGACGTTGCTCCTGGCCAACATGGGGGTGTAGCGTCGTCTGGAACACACCACACTAGGCACTATGTAGTACCCTCATAAGGACACAACTTGCTTACAGCGTGAGGGTATTTTCAGCCTTGTTAAGGAGGCTTACGGCAGCTGACGAGGAGATCCCCCGCGGGAAATGTGATATGCAATAGGACTTTTTTTTTTTTCGTCATCTCCATCCCGCGGTGTTTGAGAAGGTGATGGAGAGTTTGTCAAGCACGCCGGGTTGTGCTTGATTGATGAGGCAGTAATCAGTTTACAGCTCGGTGGGGAAGGTTAAAAAAAGTCTATTGAAGCCTCCATGTTTTTATCTGTACCTCCTCCACTGTGATGACCAAAATGCTGTTGGTTTTGTTCAGTCGAGTATTACGAAACAGCGACCATGTATAGTGGACTCTGGTGCTCTCCCTTGTGGATGCTGAAGTGATTCTTGTCCTGTCTGGAGCATCAATATTCTTCCAAGGTCACAGAGACACAAGTGCCAGTTACCTGTGTGTTGTGCCACTGTAGAACATGTTTCTCTCCGCCAGTGAAGGAATCATTCAGGATATTTTGATCAATTTATTCTAAGGTCAAAGTAAGTGAATTAAGCAGTCTGTGACAGTCAGTGAGTTAGTGACAAGAGTATTTCTCCGTCAGTAAGTGAGTTAGTCTCAGAGTCAAGTATAGAACTGCTAGCGGAATTAAAATAACCAAACCTATTTTTTTCCTTCCTCTACCCCCTGACTTTATCACCCTCTACCAGAAATATTTCGCCGTATCAATATTCC
>NW_024748747.1:232500-245000 GCF_018991925.1 Homarus americanus
TGTGTCTATTAGAGAGAGACATATCGAAGACGTTTTTACCCAAGACCCTCACGGAAGAGACAGAGAGACTAATAGACAGAGAGAAAGAGATTAAGAAAAAAAAACAGAGATAAAGAACGAAAGAGACAATGAAAACAAGAGAAAATAACTAAACAGAAGAGACAAAGACCAAAATACGGATAAAAATGAAGACAGAAAGCAGAGATTGACAGACACGAAAGAATAAGACCACCTTATTGGTTGAGCTGGGTGGCGCCTGAGACGTCTTTAATTAAGTCGACCAATAAAACGCAGTCTCCAGGTACCTCAATGACGTCATAGGACTTAAACCAAAACACGTACAAATTATTCCAAAGTTTTTCGTCAATTTTATTTTTATTTATTTGTTTAATGGACTATGAGGAGAGGCATGTCCGTTATATCGAGGGTCTGTTAAATGTGAAACCCCCATCTAACATAACACATTAAAGAGATAGGAGTCCGTTATATGGAGGTTTCACCACCTCTGTTATGATGGTTTATGGTCCGTGTGTCCTGCTCTCTCTTTCTCTCTCTCTCTCTCTCTCTCTCTCTCTCCCCCTGACATATCAAAAGGGTACAATTCTCTCATCAACTCAGTCATTCCTCTCTCATACACACACGACCCTCTCTCATACACACACGACCTTCTCTCATACACACACGACCCTCTCATATACACAAACGACCCTTTCACATACACACACGACCTTCTCTCATACACACACGACCCTCTCACATACACACACGACCCTCTCACATACACATACGACCCTCTCACATACACATACGACCCTCTCACATACACATACGACCCTCTCACATACACATACGACCCTCTCTCATACACACACGACCCTTCCCCTTACTAACTTGAGTAGCTTCTTTAACATCTAAAACGAGAGCCTTTTATACGAAGCCCCTAACAGCTCGGCTAAAATTGATCCCCAACACACCTGCAGTTCTGAAGATGGTTTCTACACCTGTAACTTATTAACACACCTGAAGATGGTTACTTAATACACCTGCAACTTGTTAATTAACCATAAAGTGTAAATGAACCTTGTATCCTAACATTGATTTGAATACCTGTAGATAGTTCAGACACCTGTAACTTGTTAATTAGTCACAAGGTGTAAAGTTGATGGTGTTCGTGTGGTCCTGGAAAATAACCGACGGGAAGTGATGACAAAATACTCGTATGTTACGTTGTTGCGGAGTCTCTGTCTCTCTGTGTCTTCGTCTGTCTGTTTCTGTCTCTCTTATCTCTATCTTTATCTTATATCTCTCTTTTTCCCTCTGTCTAGTAGTTCATGTCTCTGTCTTTCTTTTTTTTTCTCTCCCTTTGTCTTATTCCATTGTCATTCTGTCTCTTCTCCATTTCTGCTTCATTCTCTGTCTCTTTTTCTTCCTCTCCCCATCTCTGTTCCTTCTCTTCCTCAATATTAATTTCTTGAAGATGGAAAAGGAAAACCAATCCCATCTTCTCTTCATTTCTACCCCCATCTCTCCCCATCTCCTCCCTTCCCACCCATCCCTTTCTCCTTCTTTTCCTTTGACCCTATTCCTTCTATCTCACTTCTTGTCCCTCAAGTTAGTACAGACGGAACAGGTAGACACATTCTATCCTCCCTCTCCCCATCCCTATCTCTCTCCCTTTCTCCCGCACTCTCCTTCCCTCTCTTTCTCCCATCCTTACCCACTCTCCTTCCCATAATCCCCCACTCTCCTTCCCTCTCTTTTTTCGTACCGCCCTTCCTTCTCCCACTTCCCTTTCTCCCTCCTTCCCTCATCCATTCCTTCTGGACCTCTTTCATCCACAACACTTACCTCTTGGCCTTCACGTTGGTGGAGAGGGAACAGGTGGTTTCGTTGTCAGAGATGGTGGAACAGGCGGAGGGAGGGCGGCTCATATCACCTCTGATTGGGTGGTCGTTGTGGTCGGCATCCTTCAAGATCTTCTCTTCCTCGTCTCCACTGCCGCCCCTCGACCTCTGCCGCCCAAGACGTACTAAGGACCTCACCGCTTTCATCCCTGCGAATCCTCGACTGTAGGAGAATAAAAAGAAATAAGAATCAGAATAGGAATTTAAAAGAGAAATGGACTTATAATAATGAAAATCCTTGATATGATATTATAATTAGAAATGGAATTAGAGAGATAATAGGAATGAGAATCAGAATTATATAGGTAATTTAAAAGATGATTATAATTAGACTTAATCTGAAAAAGGAATTAAAAGATAAGAAAGGGATTAAGAGGAATTAAGAGCGAGAGAAAAAAAAAGAGCGGAATTAAAAAAGAAACACGAAAGAAAAGGAAATTTAGTGAAAAAAAATATTCTGAAATGTAAGAACGAAGAGCAAAACAAAAAATCGAAGATAAATCAGACAAATATTGAAAGGGAATTAGAAAGGACAATGGAATAACAAGAAAATATGACGATAAATCAGGAACCAATAACTTTCACTGCTTCTCTGTCCGTATCCCAGGTGAAAGAGAAACAACGAAAAAGGAAATAGAGAGTTAAAGGAGAAACGAATAATAAGTCAAAAAATATTTATTTGGTTTATATTAATGAAAAAATTATGTGTTCATTAAGCACACAACGTTCACACACACACACACACACACACACACACACTGATATGTACATAGAAGCAATCATGTATATTATTATAATAAAATTGTAATAGTTAACCTAACCTAACCTAACCTATAACACCACCTGCCTAAGTTAACCTAACTTACTTAGGTCAGCAATTGCGTATATTCACCAGTTTCTATGAAGCGATAACTCCCTCTCCACTTTCTGTCTGTCTGTCTGTCTGTCTGTCTGTCTGTCTCCACTTTCTCACCTTCTCTATCTGTTTCTCTGTCCAACTGTCTCTCTCTCTCTCTCTCTCTCTGACTTTTTTACTCTCTCACAGTCTGTCTACCTGCCTGTGTCGCCCCCTGCCTTAGCTCGCCCCACTAATACACCCACAGGTCACGCGAGACACACAGTAGAACAAGGAAACAAGGACACGCGAGTCTTCAACAAACAAGAATATAAACAAACTGAAATAAACATAGCAAATTTACACGAGTTTTTCCCAAATTGGCGACTCAGGCGTTTATTCCAGCACGCGACACAATTTAATGCGGGGGGAAAAAAGCGATAGTTAATTTCTTACTGTGAGTTGTATGACGTGAGGAGTGTGTGTGTGTGTGTGTGAGAGAGAGAGAGAGAGAGAGAGAGAGAGAGAGAGAGACACACACACACCCACACACACACACACACACGCGCGCGCATGCATACAGAGGAAGAGAGACTGAGAGAGAGAGGGTTTGTAATTATGGCAACATACAGATAATTACTGAGTTAACACTGTCTTGGAGTGTGTGTGTGTGTGTGTGTGTGAGTGTGTGTGGGTGTGTGTGTGTGTGTGGTGAGACAGAGAGAGAGGGAGGGGGAGAGATAAGGGAGATGAAAAAGTTAGTGTCTTGACAAGAGAACATTTCATCAAGTTCTATCTTCTTATCAGACATCATATTCACCTGTCAGTCCACTCCATTCTCTTTCTCTCTCCCTTTATCTACACTTCTATCTATCTATTCATCTATCTATCTGTCTGTCTGTTTGCCTGTCTAGACTCTCTATGGAGCAAAAACCCACTCAGGTGTGAGTGTATTGCATTCTGCGAGGTGACATTGAAAAGCACTACCCAACCAAGACACTGACAACTACCCAGCCAAGACATTAACAACTACCCAACCAAGACACTGACAACTACCCAACCAAGAACCCTAACAACTACCCAACCAAGACACTAGACGAGGAGAAAGAGACAAAAAAAATGAGATGCGTTTAGGAAGAAGTCTTATCACACTTCAAGATGTCGAATACGAAAAAAGAAACAGAAAAGAAGACGAGACGAAATCAATTTGTAAAGTTAACAAAGTCTTCCCTGTTATTATCTATCTCGTGTCACTCCTCTCAAGATGTCATAGTAATGTTAAATATGGTGATTATAAACATTAATCACCATTATATAAGAGATGACGATCATTTTGTTGTGTTGTCATTCCTGCACTGTCATGGCAAACCTGATTGGGGGTGATAATGATACCTAGGAGGAATTATTTTTTGTTTTTTGTGTTTTTTTAGGTAAAATCAATAGAGAGAGTTTAATGGTTTGAAGTTAGTTATAGATATTGCTTTTGAAGGTGTGTGTGTGTGTGTGTGTGTGTGTGTGTGTGTGTGTGTGTGTGTGTGTGTGTGTGTGTGTGTGTGTGTGTGTTGTGTGTGTGTGTGTTTTACGGGTAGGAATGAAGCAAGAACTGAGACTTACAAGGTTTAATAATCTGACGAAAATTCTCCAATCATTTCTCAGGAACAATTTAGTTGCTTCAATGATTTACGGAAGTGGTTCAAACGGCCACATGAAGCACCCAACCTAGATACGATACACGACAACGCACCTGAACACACCTTTAGCCCGAGTCGTTAAGGCGCTTGTTCTACACCTATCATAATTAAACCCGAGTAGTAAAACAAAGCTTAAAACCAGTTCATAAAACCAGGTCAAGTATTATAAGAGCAGTTAAACAAGAGGGTTTATTATCACCTACCATCACCGTAATTATTGGCCTCACTGAACGGCGGAAGTACTGTACATGAGAGAGGGTGTGTATTCACTGTTTACATAGACGGATTGAACAATGACGAACGCCCATATGTGACGGATTGGGTAATGACGAACGATGCCCCGCTTCTCTTTATCGGCGTTGTGGGGGAGTTATTGTTCGAGGGGATGGAAGGAAGAGAGGAAGGAGGAAGGGAAGGTGGGACGAGAGAGGGAAGGAGGAGTGAGGAGGGGAAGTAGTGAGAGAGGGAAAGGATGAACATAAATGTCTTAATGTACCTCAGCTCCCCCCCGCAACACTCTCCTTTGGGGCATAATAAAACAAAGCACATTACACTTCACCCTAATTCCCTGACCTAGTTGAGCATGACGCAGTACAATACAGACCTCTCATAGTTACTAAATGTATAATCTAAATTGTACGAGGTGATAATGACAAAATTAACCAAAATAAGTGTCAAATATGTGGATATTTGTAAATTAGTCGAGCTACCTGACATGTTATTTGTAAAAGTGTAATGTAAATTGTAACTGTTAATAATGATGTAATTGGGAATAATTGCGACCATAATTAGATAAGATTCTTGTGTTGTTTTTATCTTTACTGTATTATTAATAACTTAAGAATATCTGAGATTTTCTTGACATGGGTTTGTTGGTGGCGAGGTGGTGGTAAGTGGTTGGGTGGAAAGAAAGAATTCAAAAAGAAAAATTAAAAGGCAGAAAAAAAGCAGCAGGAGGAGGAGGAAGAGGTGGAGAAGACGAAGCAGCCCACTGACAACTGACTCCAGAAGCAAATCAGACTAAATGCGCCGCCACCTCCAGCTCCTCGGGGACAACACATCACCCAAGATACAATATTGTTTCCTGACAGCACCAAGACTACACCGGGCCATTATCTTAGCTCTTCTATCTTGACGTGTTATGATAGTAAGTAAAACAGTCTCAAGGCTACACTATCATAAATGTCCTATCTTGAAACAGTAGGATACTAGATAAAACAAGTTTTCTCGACAAATATACAATAAATTTCATATTAAACGAAACTGTATTTGCATCCCTATCGTAAATACAATATCTTAATACAACACAATACATAATGCAGTAGTTTCCAGGTAATTCAGATCCCACACGCCCTCCACACGCCCACGCCCTCCCACGTCCCCCGCCAGCCCGCCCACAAGCGTTTATACAATCTTGTCGAAATTATCTTAGGGAAGAATCCATGAATTTTAAACAAGATGCGATATTACAGGTAGGCTTCAGGGGGCCCCAGGAGAGCTTCATAGCTTCAGGGGACAGCTTCAGGAGAGCTTAGGGGGGCTACAGGGGGGCTATACACTTAAGTAATAATACGTGGGTTAACTTAGGCTAGTGCACAGGTTCAGAGGTTCAGGCAGGTGGAGGAGAGAGAGAGAGAGAGAGGAGAGAGAGAGAGAGAGAGAGAGAGAGAGAGAGAGAGAGAGAGAAATAATCCATCTCAGTTTATATATATGTACAGTATATAAACATCTACCTCAGCCTTGAGCGTAATCAGGTGACTCGTTATAATGAACACCAGGAGATGTTCATTCATTTTGGTTAAGGAGGTAAGTGAAATGAATGAGTGAACAGAGGGAAGAGAAAGAAGGAGGCCTGAGGGAGAGTTGGGGAGGGAGGAGGGGATGGAGGGAGGGGGCAAGGAGGGAGGGAGGAGGTCACACCGTAATAGGAAGAGGCAGGTCAAAATTCCTCCTTCCCCAGTGTCTCTCTTGTCTCTCCTTGAGCCCATCCTATCTCTCTCTCTCTCCCTGTGTCTCTATTGTCTCTCCGTGTCTCTTGTCTCTTCAGTTCCCCTGCCCTTTGTCTCCCTGTGTCTCTTACCTCCTATGTCTCTCTATCTCCTGTGCTCTTATCTCCCTGTGTCTCTCTTATCTCCCTGTGTCTCTCTTATCTCCCTGTGTCTCTCTTATCTCCCTGTGTGTTTTTATACATGACATTTCAAATTAGGCAGAAGAAGTTGTTTCCTTAGACAGCCTTGACGAGATATGTTTAATGACACTAATCTGAATTACATTTTTTAAGACCATTTTATATTGAAAGTTCGTCTTGTAATTATGATTTATTTTGTTCGTCGAGGGTAAACAGTTAGTGTCGAAACAGTTATGTCGAGGGTTAAAGGTAAGCAATTGAGTGTCGGGTAAACAGTTTAGAGGTAAACAGTTAGTGTCGAGAGTAAAACGAGTTTAGTGTCGAAGGTCGAGGGTTGGTAATTAAGTTAGTGTTGAGGTAGGTAAACAGTTAGTGTCGAGGTAAACAGTTAGTGTCGAGGAGTAGCAGTTAGTGTCGAGGGTAAACAGTTAGTGTCGAGGATAAACCAGTTGAGTGTCGAGGTAAAACAGTTAGTGTCGAGGTAAACAGTTAGTGTCGAGGTAAACAGTTAGTGTCGAGGTAAACAGTTAGTGTCGAGGGTAAACAGTTAGTGTCGAGGGTTAAGGGTAAACAGTTAGTGTCGAGGTAAACAGTTAGTGTCGAGGGTAAAGAAAAGTTAGTGTCGAGGAGTAAACACAGTTTAGTGTCGAGGCCAAACAGTTAGTGCTTAGTGTCGAGGGTAGCCAGTTAGGTGTCCGAGGGTAAACAGTTAGTGTCGAGGGTAAACAGTTAGTGTCGAGGGTAAACAGTTAATTAATCGAGGGTAAACAGTTAGTGCCGAGGGTAAACGAAGTTAGTGTCGAGGAGTAAGTGTCGAGGGTAAACAGTTAGTGTCGAGGGTAAACAGTTAGTGCCGAGGTAAACAGTTAGTGTCGAGGGGTAAACAGTTAGTGTCGAGGTAAGCAGTGTTAGTGTCGAGGAGGTAAACGAAGTTAGTGTCGAGGAGTACTGAAACAGTTGAGTGTCGAAGATGGCAGTTAGTGTCGAGGTAAGCAGTTATTGCCGAGGGTAAACAGATAGTGTCGAGGTAAGCAGTTAGTGTCGAGTAGGGTAAGGAGTAAAACAGTTAGTGCCGAGGGTAAACGAAGTTAGTGTCGAGGGTAAACAGTTAGTCGAGGAGTAAACAATGTTAAGGGTAAACAGTTAGTGTCGAGGGTAAATAAAGAAGTCGAAACAGTTAGCAAGCCGAGGGGTAAAGAAAGTTAGTGTCGAGGGTAAACAGTTTAGTGTCGAGGATAAACAGTTATTGCGAGGGTAAACAGTTAGTAGTGTCGAGGCCGTAAAGAAGTTAGTGTCGAGGGTAAACAGTTAGTGCCGAGGTAAACAGTTCGAGGGTAAATAAAGTAAAATAGTTAAAAGGAGGTAAAGAAAGAAGAAGTCGAGGGTAAACAGTAGTTAGTACGTAAATAAAGAAAATGAGGGAAGAAGAAAAGCGAGGGTAAACAGTTAGTGTCGAGGGTAAACAGTTAGTGTGCTGAGGGTAAAAGAAGTAGTGCCGAGGGTAGCCAGTAAGGGTAAACAGTTAAAAGCCGAGGTAAAGTTAGTGTCGAGGCCGTAAGCAGTTAGTGCCGAGTGCCGACAAAGTTAGCCATCGCGAGGTAAACAGTTAGTGTCGAGGGTAAAACAGTTAGTGTCGAGGGTAAACAGTTAGGGCAAACAGTTAAAAGCAGGGTAAAGAAAGAAGCCGAGGAAGAGTTAGTGGCCGAGGTAAACAGTTAAGTGTCGAGGTAAACAAAGTTAGTGTAAACGAGGGTAAAGAAGTTAGTGTCGAGTCGAGGGTAAAGAAGTTAGTGCCGAGGTAAACAAAGTGTCGAGGGTAAACAGTTAGTGTCGAGGGCAAAATAAAGAAAAGGAGGGTAAACAGTTAGTGAAGTGTCGAGGTAAACAGTTAGTGCCGAGGGTAAGCAGTTAGTGTTGAGGTAGTTAGTGCAGTTGAGTGTCGAGGGTAAACAGTTAGTGCCGAGGGTAAACGAAGTTAATTAGTGCGAGGGTAAACAGTTAGTGTCGAGGGTAAACAGTTAAACAATTTTACGAGGAGAAGTTAGTTCGAAGTGTCGAGGGTAAACAGTTAGTGTCGAGGGTAAACAGTTAGTGTCGAGGGTAAACAGTTATTGTCGAGGGTAAACAGTTAGTGTCGAGGGCAAACAGTTAGTGTCGAGGGTAAACAAGTACCTTACCTATTGTTGGTTTACTTGACATTTAAAACAATTCTTCAGTCTACAACAACCACTTCCACGGCCATTACTGATCACATCTGCTCTAACAACTATCACACGAATATTATTAATGGTATATTATAACATCAGTGACCATTAACCTGTATTTTCTATTTATAAACCAGAATTAAACTTAAGAAGGATAATTATGTTACTATTTAAATACAAAAAAAAACATTAATTATAAAACAGATTTATTTGTATGACGGAATCTTGTATAGGTCACTAATGATATAGAGTAATGTTATGATTGTTGTAATTAATGTTTCCTTTACTTAACACTTCCCGCTGTTATGTAAGGCTATTAAAACTAAGTATCTTTTTAAACCATTAGAACATCAAAGGTTTAATAAAATAAAAAGAGTTCCAAAGAAAATATGTAGAGAAGGTCATTAGTTAGTGTACGGGGAGTCATATTGTGTTTCTACTCACACTACTTGATGGGGGAGTTGAGGAGGAAATGAGAGGACAGTATAGAGCACAGGGGGGTGAGGAGAGGAGGGTGTGTGTGTGTGTGTGGGTGTGGGTGTGGGTGTGTGTGTGTGTGGGTGTGTGTGTGTGTGTGTGTGGGTGTGTGTGTGGGTGTGTGTGTGGTGTGTGTGTGGGTGTGTGTGTGTGTGTGTGTGTGGGTGTGTGTGTGGGTGTGTGTGTGGGTGTGGGTGTGTGTGTGTGTGTGTGTGTGGGTGTGTGTGTGGGTGTGGGTGTGTGTGTGTGGGTGTGTGTGTGGGGTGTGTGTGTGTGTGTGTGTGGTGTGTGTGTGGGTGTGGGTGTGTGTGTGTGTGTGTGTGTGGTGTGTGTGTGTGTGTGTGTGTGTCTGTGTGTGTGTGTGTGTGTGGGTGTGTGTGTGTGTGTGTGTGTGTGTGGGGTGTGTGTGTGTGGGTGTGTGTGTGTGTGTGTGTGTGTGTGTGTGTGTGTGTGTGTGGGTGTGTGTGTGGGTGTGTGTGTGTGTGTGTGTGTGTGTGTGTGTGTGGGTGTGTGTGTGTGTGTGTGTGTGTCTGTGTGTGTGTGTGTGTGTGTGGGTGTGTGTGTGGGTGTGTGTGTGTGGGTGTGTGTCGCTACACGTAACTCGATTACATTTAGGCCTGTGTACCACTCTAGTGAATGGACTTTGTCAATGGGATTTTTGTGAATCGCATTTGTGTCTCTCCTATCTCTCCCTGTCTCTCGTATCTTTCCCTGTGTCTCTTATCTCCTTAGTCTCTCTTCTATCTCTCCCCGTGTCTCTCCTATCTCCCCGGGAAGTTGGTAGTAATCGGTTCTGAGACACGCTGACTACTCATTAATGTTAACTAAATATCCCTCCCTCCCTCCCTCCCTCATTGACGTACAGACAGACAGATCAATTAAGAGCAACAGCCAATCAAAATTCACGACTTCACTAACGTCATCATGGAAGTCGGTAAGAAGATAGGGCGTCCAGTACCATTGGCTGGGTGGATAGAGGAATGCGACCAGTTATTGATTGGATAGGGAGGATGTCCTAACAACTGACTGGTTAGAAGGGACGCATAGAGCTTTTAACTGGAGCTTTAGACTGGATAGAGGGGAACGTCCAGGCCCTTCACTAGACAGAAGGGAACGTCTAGACCCTTCACTGGGCGGCGGAAGGCTCCAGCACTTCTTGACAGCGATCCAAATTGAAACGTCACAAAAGTCTCTTGTTTATATTAGTGAAGACGGAGTTATGGCGGGGAGGTGTCTCGTCCCTACTGCAGGAAGTGACGTTTAATTTCCTTTTTATACCTAGTTATTATTGTTTCCTTCTTATTCATCTTATATTTTGTAAAACCTGGCAGGGAAGTTTGTAAGAGAATGGTATACGTGTGGGTACCAGACCTGCTCTAATGAAAGTGGTGAGTGTAATGATTTCGAGACATTTGGTAATAATAATAATAATAATAATAATAATAATAATAATAATAATAATAATAATAATAATAATAATAATAATAATAATAATAATAATAATAATAATAATAATAATAATACCTATAGAAGTAGTCGCTTTTATTCGTGTCTGTATAATCAAGGTGTTAGCTCAGGTAAGTCAGGTACAAGCGAACACAGATAAACCACTTTTCCAACGTCCTTCCTCACCACTAACTCCATTATAACCCAATAAACCAGGTTTAATTGAGTTTGTCGAGGGTTTAGCAAGGTCACGCTTACGGGGGCCCACCTGTGTGTGAAGGAGGAGAGTGAAGGGGATGATCAGGTGATTACAGAAGTGGTGTTACGTGATTAAAGTAGTGGGATGGTCAGTTGATTAAAGCAGTGCTGGCCTACCCTCCCTCTCCTCTTTATCCTCCCCTGTTTCACCACCTCTCCCCCTTCCCCTCCCCAACAGCGACAGTGGAGGCGCCTAGATGTTTGTTCATGTTGAATAAATTGTCTTCGTGTTTACCAAGCGTGATCGTGCATACTGTGGACTACTCCTCCACTACACCTCCTCCACTACTCTCCACCTCCAACCCCACCTCTCCACTATTCCTCCATGTCCACCTCCTCAATCACCACCCTCCACCACCCCCTCCACCTCCACCACCCACCACCCCTATCCAACTCCACCTCTGCCCTCATCACTGCTGCCTCCACCTCCGCCACTCCACCTGCATCCACCCACCCTGTTGACTCTCTACTACACCTCTTCATTCCACCTCCAACCACAAACTCCTTATCATGGTGTGTGTGTGTGTGTGTGTGTGTGTGTGTGTGTGTGTGTGTGTGTGTGTGTGTGTGTGTGTGTGTGTGTGTGTGTGTGTGTGTGTGTGTGTGTTTCAGGACAGACCCTTGAGACAGTGTTATTTCAGAGCTCCAACTTCTTCACATTTCCTACAAGATTTTACACAACACGAGGAGAGAGAAGCAGATGAAAGACAGTGATACACGAGACACAGTGATAAATGAGAGACAGACAGTGATAAACGAGAGACAGACAGTGATACACGAGAGACAAGTGATAAATGAGAGACAGACAGTGACAAACGAGAGACACAGTGACAGATGAGAGACAGACAGTGACAAACGAGAGACAGAGTGACAGATGAGAGACAGACAGTGACAAACGAGAGACAGAGTGGGAGACGACAGAGAGGAAAGTGAAAGGTGGCAGACGAAACACACACACACACACACACACACACACACACACACACACACACACACACACAGCTCCATCATACAATATAAACTCGTGTCGTAACCAAAGGGCTGCAACAGACTCGAGGGAGGAAGAATTATTATTATTTTCCATAGGGAGATTTTTCGATACAATACTTTGACCTTTGACCTATATTTTGTATTGTGACCTTGATCTCCAACTGACCTTGATCTCCAGCTGTGACCTTGATCTCCAGCTGTGACCTTGATCTCCAGCTGTGACCTTAACCCTAACGTTAACCTTGACCCCCAACTGTGACCCGTAACCCACAGTTCTGACCTTATTGCTAACAGGTTCACTTTCATGCCGTCAAGTTATCTATGACAAGTTTCACATCATCTTTCCGACAGCCTCTAGTGCATGTCTCGTTGAAATATAGGAATACGTCAAGAATACGTCAGAAATACTTCAGCAGTACGTCAGAAATACGTCAGAATACGTCAGGAATACGTCAGAAATACTTCAGGAGTACGTCAGGAATACGTCAGAAATACGTCAGGAATGTGTCAGGAATCCGTCAGAAATACGTCAGGAATGTGTCAGGAATCCGTCAGAAATACGTCAGA